>NC_056747.1:356350771-356390771 GCF_019279795.1 Protopterus annectens | reverse complement strand
TTTGATGTGACAGGTGTATTTGTAGAGGATACTGCTGCTCTGGAACAGACTCCCTGTCCACATAAAACAAAGTTCATTCTTGTCGATTTTCAAGTGCAACTTAGGTCTGTGGATCATGGATCTTGGATTCGCTGCCGTGCATGCAGCACTTTGGGCAACGGGCGCCCTTCAGCACTTGTTTCTGTAGTAGCTATGTGTTTTATGGGATTGGGCTGCTAGCCCGAGGCTCAACCATCTTCAGAGGGTACAGCACACACTCGCACAGACACACTAACACTTATGGCCAATTTAGAGTGTCCAATCCACCTACTGCATGTCTTTGGAATGTGGGAGCACCTGAAGGAAGCCCACATGAATGCAGAGAGGATATGCAGACTCCACACAGAAGGCACCCCAGCTGATAATCAAACCGGAGAACCTCTTGCTGTGAGGTGACAATGTTAACCACTACACCACTGCGCCATCCAGATCTATGGATGGGAAACAGAAAATTTACTCCAGGACTGCCCCCTTTACTGGTAATGGAGAGTGGCAGCTCCAAAATGTTTTATCCCATGCATGGGTTCTTTCAAATTATCTGTGTGATCCTCATTTTTCTGTTTAGGGATAATATATAATTATTCATCATGGGATGTAAAAAAACAATTACTAACCAAATGGGATAGCTTAATTTGAGCACAAAAGGGAAACTGGCTAGGCTTAAAACAGCTCCCAGTAAGCAGCTAGCCTAGTACTTGCCTTTGAGTTAAGCAGTACAGGTATCAGTTACACACAAATATGAACTAGCACAAGGAATAAGAAAATAATGGTTTTAAACAAAATAGATTATAAGAAAGAAAATGTTGTCTTTTCCTGGTGAGTTCTGAACTAAAATAATTCCTGAGCCCTGAACAAATCTGGCTGAATTTTCAGAATATTTTGCAGACAGAGACAAGTGTAGAAGCAGTTCACAGGTGTGTACATTACACACACCAGGGTAGCTCTTATTCGCTCTTCTCTTTTCTTTCTTTCTAAATGTTCATTCAAGTATGTGATTTGTCTCTTTTCCATACAGAAACCACAGACACAATTGTTCAGAATTTCACATTTGTATACAAATGAGCTTGTTTTTCTTCCCTTCAGTAGATTTATCCTTTTTAGAATTATTTTTAATTGTACTTGTATAGCTATTTACTTTACTAGCCTAGGAATAGTTACAGATCTTGTAATCACTGGGCAGAGCAATTAGTTTCTAGTTCCCATACCTGCCATACTTTTCACATCTTATGTATAATTGCTGTTCTTCCTAGCAGATAGCAGAAACTGTATATATTTTTTTATATATTTTATAGAAAAAAAACATAATTTACAAATCTTCATGCTGAATCACATTTTAAGTCTACCTGCTACACTTTTTGTAAAGCTTAAGTGCAGCTCACATATGTGTTACAATCCAACTAAAAAAAAAAAAACTGTGGCAAGTTTATTCTCTGATATCACAGTGTAACATTGAGCTCTGTGATAGTTCTGGCAATATCTAATGAAGTAGACTACTACTAAGTATTACTGTTATTATTATTATTATTATTATTATTATTATTATTATTATTGTTATTATTGGAGAGGATAGTGAGACCAGCTATGTTATATGGGTAGGAGACAGTGGCATTGACAAAAAGGCAGGAGTCAGAGCTGGAGGTGGCAGAGTTAAAGATGTTAAGATTTGCACTGGGTGTGACGAGGGTAGACAGGAATAGGAATCAGTATATTAGAGGGTCGGCTCAGGTTGGAATGTTTGGAGACAAAGCCAGAGAGGCAAGATTGCATTGATTTGGACTTGTGCTGAAGAGAGATGCTGGGTATATTGGGAAAAGGATGCTAAGGCTGGATCTTCCAGGTAAGAGGAAAAGGGGAAGGTCTAAGATAAGGTTTATGGATGTGGTGAGAGAGGACATGCAGGTGGTTGGTGTGACAGAGCAAGATGCAGAGGACAGGAAGAAATGGAAACAGGTGATCCGCTGTGGCGGTCCCTAATGGGAACAGCCAAAAGAAAAAGAAGGAATTATTAGTAACCGTAAAGGAGGGATTGATAGTACTTAGCCTTTCAGTATTTATTACTGTTAGTTATAATAGTAGAAACTAAGGGGTGGGAAATAGCAGGACAGACAGATATAGCATAGTCACGAGCTTAAGCACTCTGTGGTGTTCATGCCCTACATTTATAATACATGTCCATATGTGTGTTATGCAACCTGAGGAGTTCAGCTGTTTGGGCTTTTTGTTATTCTTTTCTTGCCGAAGCACTGCACCCTTGGCTTGCAGAAGGAAATAGGTCAAGAACTTGGAATTGAGATTCAGTGTTATGCACTCCTTGTCTTACTATGGTTACTTTTAAATCCTTACGATGCCCTCAAAACTTGGGGGAGGGATTCCTTAACTACCTTTTCTGCCTATGCAACCTTTTATCCAGAACTGGTACTAGATAAAGTATGCAGTGCATTGTCCTAGTCAGCAACAACTGATTGTGCTGAGTAGTAATGCACCAAGATACAAGTGTCACAAACTCACAGTTACAGGTGTGTATGAAAGTATTATTTCTAGCAGACATCTCACTCAAAAGCTGTTGGTAGAGGGTGAATATGTGGGTCAGGAAAACATACTGCTTTCCTTTGCTGCTTATGTGCTATCCAAGCCTTTCTCAAAAAAGATCATCCTGTCTGTCTGTCTGGATAATTTCTTGGGATTGTCCCACAGATCCATAAACCAGTTTGAGGCACAACACTTACTGCATTCTGTTTTGTATGTCTTCCCTTAAAGCTTAAAGTGGTATCCCTTAGTTACTATACTGTTCACATATACCACCTGTCTGTCTGGATAATTTCTTAGGATTGTTCCAGAGATCCAAAAGCCAGTTTGAGGCATAAAGTTTAATACATTCTGCTTTTTGTGTCTTCCATTAATGCTTTAAGTGGCATCCCTTAGTTACTATTCTGTTTACGTTATATCATATGCTTAGGCAAACAATGTCTGGGGAAGGCAGTTGCATGATTCTTGTATACAAACTTAGTATCAATAAATTTTCTTATCAGGAAGCATCCTGGTACTCATTGTGAAATAACTCTTAGTAAGTACTGTCATAAATAAGGTCACAATCTGCAATTTCCTGTTCCCCCCTTTCCATTTGGATGTCTTAACCCTCAGACTGGGGCCAACACGGATTGGATTTTGCACTGTGGCAGAATCAGTTTGTCTGAGGTAGAATGTATAATGGTGCTTTGACAAGGCATCCACCTTGATAACATTGAACATTTTGTGTATTTGTTCAAGTGTTCTACTCCCAAAGATGAGTGCTTACATTGGCAGCTCAGTGCCGCGACTGTCTCCCTAAACATCTAGGCTCTGAATTGAATTCCGTTTGCTGTCAGCACTGCATTCCCTCTTTGCAGTGTGGCTGGAAAATTTAGAGATATTTTATGAAATTCAAAGAATGCCCTAGCTTTTATCAGGGAGCATTTTGGCAGAGTTTAAAAGCAACCCCCCCTCAAATAAAAATAGCTATTACTGTCTAGTTAACTCCTTTTTGTCATAAAATTCTGTGTTCTTTTCTACAAAGTGTAAGATGCTATTAACATGGCTGAAAAAAGAAAGGTATGGAGGGATGTCATGATAAGAATATACATTTTTGTTAGACTTGTGGGTTGGATTTTAAGGCTTTGGCAATGGGGTTAATTTTGTTTCCTGAGAGAGCTAAGGCCAGTACTATTATGCCCTGCATGCTAAGCTTAAATAACTAGTGGGCATTCTGGTTGCTATCAACATGCATCACTTGCTGGGCTAGCTATGGAAAGAAAGGGAACTATGAGTATTCCGGAATACATGCATTTGAGCGAACGGCCTTTCTTCGATCTGGTATAACATCGACCAGAAATGTTGAATCTCCCATAGCCGAACAATTGGAATGTCAAACAAAACACTGAATTCGACAATTCCGATTGTTCTACCACCTAAACAAGTGCTACCATGGGCCAAAAGGGGGGATATTTTGCGTTTCGGCTACATTGTGTTTGCAATTCTGCACATTAGCAGAACTGCTGTCAAACATTTTCCGATCGGCCATCTGCCGTTCACTCAAATCCATGTATACCGTGTATTCCCTGTACTTCTGGATGATTGAGACTTCCAGGTTTCATCATCTCAGCTGCCTATATGTTTGTTCAGGTTTTAACTTATTTTCAGATGAACTTTGTTTGAAGCAACAAACTCTGAAAGTTGGTGGTTGTGGAACAAACTCTAAAGCATTGCATTAAAAATAATGCCTTCTCGATTCTTATATACATGGCATTGTGTGGTCTACACAAGTGCATACAGTTCTTCATGAAAGCACATAAAGATTAATATCCCAGTTTACCATAGTGTTTTTTTTTTTCTGCACTGGCTGAGTAACAGAACTTGAAGATGGCAACCAGTCCTTGGCAGCTTGCCAAACACCTGAAGTGTCTAGAAACAATATAGTTTTGGTGCCAAGCTTCTGCTTTATGCAACTCCCACTTCTTCAAGTATGGTTTAAACTTTGTATCTTTCAGAAAATACATGCTGACACAAATCATGTAATTCTAGCAACTTTCTAAGTTTACAAGAGCCATATTTAAAATATGTCCCTATTTTTGGGCCTTTGTCCCTCCATTATTTTAGGCTTTGTCCAGATTTCTTGCAGTGAGGTTGAAAGGTACATCTCCCACACAAATGTTTCATAGTTTTGCAGAACCCCATGAATGTAGGAGGAAAAGCTACGGATGCAAGAAACAGAGCACTTCATGTCTTATCAGACAGCTGCCTGACCCTGTCAGACTTTCATATATATATATAACAAAAAGATTGTTCCATTATTTTCTCGGTAGAGAGGACTCTTACACACAAATCCATGTATAGATTGCAGTCTTTCTGTACTTCCAAACACACAACCAGGCACATGTACACATTACTAACTTCAGCATTATATATAATTTATTATATTGACTGATTTAAAGAGAAATGTTTTATGTATGATAATTGTTAGGAGATAATACATAAAACAGCTATCATTTTTTTCCTTTCCCTGTTACTTAAAAAACTCTCAGTTATAGAATTAAATAAGAGCGAAAACTAAAAGTTAACATTTTGCTGCATTTGCATTTAAAAAAAATTCTTCAAAATCTACCTTCTAAGTTGTGAGACATCCCCATTCCAGTACTTCTGCAGGACAAGTCTAAAATGAGAATTAGACTAGGGGAAGATGTTTTGGAAGTTTTCTTTTTTAACTTTTCCTTATGTCCTGTTTGTAGCTCATGTTTGTACAGAGGCATTATATATTGTTCTGGGAAATGAATTTTCTGGAAGACAGTTTACTTCATGGACAGTAAAACTTTTATGTTTTTACCTTCACACAGAATTGACCTTTTTTTTCAGAAGTTTAATTTTCTATATACATCTCTTTACTATTTGAGGAAAAATCCTGAAAGTATCAGTCCATTAGCCTTTCTGTTGGTTTACTTAACTGACACTTTCTTATCCAGAATCTCTCTCTAGTAGCCTTGTTTTTTTTTCTTCGATTCCGCATAAGGAGGGTCTGGAATTATTTCATGAGGCTATACGTGAATTGACCATTCTTAATACAACTTTGGTAAATTTTGTGATGGAGGTAATGAAAATCATTCTCCACAGCAATTTTATGGTCTTTGAAAATTAGTTCTTTAGACAAGTGAAAGGTGTTGCAATGGGCTCAAGTTGCACCCCAATGTATGCCAACCTAGTCATATATTCCTGGGAAAAGAAGCATTTATTTAATTCTAAATTTAACAAACATTGGTTACTTTATTTATGTTTTTGGATGCCATCTTTGTCCTTTGGTAAGAGAAATGTAAAGAAAGAGAAGAATTTGTCAGTTTTATCAATGCTATTTTTTTTAATTCACACACACATTCAGATGATAGTATAGACTACCTAAATGTAACCATTTGTAAGGATAAGATACAGCAAGATTTGGATCAAAACTGTTTAGGAAACCAACATTTTCAAATAGCTATTTGGATTTTTTGTGTCTCCTAGGTGACACCTTCTAAAGAAATATGATTAAGGGGCAATTTATAAGAGCAACGAGAATGTGTTCCGACAATTCTCTCCTTTAAATTGGAACTCAGTTGTTTACTTAATGTTTCAGCAAAGAGGTTACCCCAGGAATTATTACATGCAACAGAAGTGTTGAAAGGCTGGGATACTAGATATAAGCCCTTATTAAGTACCCAAGAGGTTTTAACTTTTTCTAAAGCAAAATCCCCTGAAAGATCTTTTACAAGCTCAGTGGTAATACATTTTGGAGATATGGGTAAGAAGCTAAAAGAAATTCTTACCAGGAATTGGGTTATGTTTAAGACTAATCCAGAATTTATTAAAATCTCAGGACACAGGCCCACATTTCTTTTTAAAACAGGTCATAACATCAAGCATCTCTTAGAACCATCATATCATGTTATCCAATACGCAGGATAGAGGCACCACTAAGTGTGGTATGTATAAACATTGTAAATATATTTTACAAGGTAAAAGTGTTATCATAGGGAATCCCCAACAACAAGTTAGTTTAGTGAGAGGAAATCATTCTAGTAGTCATCTAGTATACAGTGCTATTTGTCAAGGGTGTGGATTTATTTATATAGGAAAGACAGCTCTTTACAGAAACATATATATGAACATTTGTATGCTATAAAAAAATAAAATCAGAACAATGCACTTTATAAACACACTCTCCACTGTTTCCATCTCCCTAGTTTTCTACTTAGGATTATAGATGTAATAAAAAGAGAAGAAAGAGTTTTTTTTTTTTTTTTGGAAAAACATGGTGGAGAGAAGTGAATTAAGGTGGCAGCTTAGACTTAATACCACAGTGCTCCCTGGTGTTAATGATAACATTTTTACAGTCTATGTTTTAAAGATGAGAGCTTTGAAATTATAATATAAAAAAAAAAATTTAGTACATGTTATAGTACAAGTGAGCAAGTGAGTTTTCAACATATGTATTATTTTTATTGCATCAATGACGTGATTTGTAGTGGTATTTAATATTGTAAAACTTTTATGTCAAGTTTTTATTGGTGGTTTAATTATCATTGACTGTTTTTACCATGTTTTACCCTATTAAAGTTTGGAAATAAGCTGAGTACTTTGGTGTGTAGTTTATGCTTCCTGGAAGTTCTTCCACTACATGAGCTGGTGTTTATTTGAGGTAAAACCTGAAGGTATCAGTCTATTAACTTCTCTGTTGCTTTAATTAAGTGGTACTTTCATATCTAGAATCTCTCTCTGGTTAAAGTTGCCATTGTCTTATTTGTAATTATGTTTTGTATTTACATAGGCTTCTAAAGAGGTAAAATAATAGATATTGCCACAAATATGTTAAGTGGTTGAATAGTAGGTTGCGGGTCAGAAATTGTGGTTAACAATTGATAACTAATAAACAATAATAAGATAACAGTAGTACTCCCCCTCCCAGTTATGCCACAGGTTCATATCCCTCAACCTTTTGGCACATAAAATCTGGACAAAGCCAAAAATAATAGGGGGGAGGGCAAAGGCCCAACAATAGGGACACACTTTAACTATTACTCTTATAAACTTAGAAAGTTTTTGTGTTGTCATGCATTTTCTAAAATGATATGAAGACTGAAACTCAAATGTCTGTCATTATTTAGTGAAGTTAATCCTCAATGATTTGCCAGAAAAACACAAATTGTATGAGGAACAGACCAAAAATTATGAGGTAAAAATCGGGACATTATGTGAAAATCTGGACAGTTGAGGGTTATGTATAGGTTAGTTTGGATTCATTACTGTAGCTCACAGCAAACCAATATCAGTCAGTATTCATCAGGTCCTCCCATATATTCAACAGGAGTTTTCTTACAGAAGTTTTACAGAGATCCATTTTTGAACCTCCACATTTTCTGCTTTTCCAAGACACCGTCTTTCAAAGATTGCAGAATATTTTTCTTTTGTCAAGGATTCTTACCTTAGTGATTAGCTCAAGGATGATTGTCCTGCTCTTGAATGAATATAGGTTCTCCATCCTCCCGTCTTTTTCAAGGTATTCTTGAACCGCTCTGACTTACTTTCTACCACTGCCACTAACGTTGTGTTTCAGCACCCCAGCAGGCTCTGCAAAATATAACTCCCTGAAGTCAGTCTTCACCTGCCTCCTTCTGGCTGACACCCTTTAATTCCATCCTTTGCCTTCAGTTTTATTTTACATCCACAATACAGTACAGTGTATTTCTTGGTTTAATTTTGCAGGTCTTCTGGGTTGCTAATATGATTAGGACTGGACCCCATTCCAAAGTCAAAGTATGATTAATTTGTGAAATTAGTATTGTTTCAGTCTTTGATGTTAGCCAAAAATGCTCCTCGCAGCACCCTCAGTGTGCCCAGAACTGACTCCTGCAATTCATAAGGCATTACATATATTGGTAGCATATCTAAATATGACTGTAAATTGTTTTTATGAGACCCATTGCTCTTACTACTATTGGAACTGTCTGGGTATCCTTCTTCCACACCGCCCTCATTTCTACATGCAAATCCTGGTATTTTATGACTTTGTGTCTCTCTGTACACAAGACACTGTAATCACAGGGTGTAGCGATTTCAATGATCGGTGCTACTTTTCTCTCTTCATGGAGTAACATATCTGGTTTTCTTGCATCTATTTTTTGAATTGTTGGTAATGGGTGGTTCCGTATGATATAAACTTAATTCTCTATAATGCTTCATGGCTCATGTTTCCAAGGGTTGTTATTATATAATTGAAAATGCAATCCTTCGAATGCATCTTGATCGAACTTGAAAGCATGAAGCAGCAAAATAGCAAAACGGCATCTAAGCGATTTCTTTCCCAGGGAAAGAAATTGCTTGGTTGCCTCCATTATTTTGCCATTTTCTTCACTGTTGTGCGATTTCGGAGTTGGTATATTTAAGTAGGGGGATGGGGATACAGTCCCCCTCATCGGGGGGTGTGGGGTGGCGAAGCCCCCATTTTATGTAATGTTTTGAAGTTTTTATTTATTTATTTTTTTTTCTGGAACAGTGATTTTTTTTCCTTGGGGAAAAAAATCACTGTTCCAAGTGTTCGGGATTATAAGCTTTTGCTTACATGGGGTCGATAAATCAGCGTTCGCTTTTTTAAGCGTTCACTGATTTAATATAGACTCTGTTTCCAATACTTCTCAGCTACTTCAATATTGTAATGTTTGCACAATCTCCAATGCAACAGTCATGCCACATTTTTATGCCTTTCAGTATACAGGCCCTCGGCCATTACTGTATTACACACAGCAAGAAGATGCAAAACTGTTTCTATTCCTGTTTTATAGAACCTGCTGTCTGATTCTGATTGCCTGTCTGATTTTCCCACATGTTCAATTGACTTTGTAAACCAACTTGCATGTAGTCCACTATCCTGGGCCGGCAATATTAACCTTTCATATTTTGGTTTAAATTCACCTCTCCTTAACCATTCCTGCATCAGATCCTGATCAACATGAGGTTGTTACAGGAGTTTTCTGTACTTGCAACTATATTTATGCCTTTTCCACATTTGTTGCCTTTGCATCTGAGCCTTCTCCTTATATTCTTTCTTTGTTTTTTGGCACATTCAGTTGTTGCCTGATTTTTATCAACTTCTGGTTTGATTTACATTCCCACTTGACACCCTTATGCTTCTGCTAAACAAAGCAGAAAAATCATCTTAGACTTGTTCTCCTGATGTTATAACATTTTCAGTATGTTTGGATCTGGTGAAATCAGCAGATATGCATGCAGTCCTGTGATTGCAGATCTAGCCATGTAATCAATTTTGAGGAGGCCCACACCTCCTCAAGAATGAGGAATATATAATATTGGTATACACTAATTTTTATATATCATTTGATAGGCAAGAAGCATTTTTCTTATTTTCTTGTCCAACTGATCCATTAACATTTAGGGCCAGTCAGTCATCCCAAAAGTATAAGGTAGAACAGGAAGAGCAAATTGGTTTATAGCTTGCACTTTGTTTCTAGATGCCAGGGCTGATTTTAGTATTAATTTTAGTCTTCTAAAGTCTTGCTTACTGAATTTTGTTAAAATGTGTTCATGTTTTATTGTCGGTCCTTCATAAGTTCCCAAATATCTATACACTCCGTCCTGCGCAAGTTCCTTTATATCACATTCCTGTCCCACACTGATATTTTCCTGGTGCTTCAGCTTTCCTGTTTTAAGTATTACTTCTGCACATTTATGAAGACTAAATACCATTCTTATATCATCTGAGAACATTTTAACCTCTTCCAATTGTGCTATCCACTTCTCATCTGATGAAATACAGTTTTAAATCATCCACAAAAAAGATAAGTCTTTACACTTTGTAGTTTTCTTAGAGCCTAATTGTTACCATGACCTAATATATTAAGTAGACAGCTTAGTGGGTTTTTAGTACTTAAATTAATAAGCACCTATCCAGGCTTGTCTAAGGGTCAGCTCCCAGTATTTTCCCCTGTCCACCTGATGAATCTGGGCATCTTGGGGCAATGTAGCAATTGCCTCATGTACACTGACAACCCTCTCCTCCTACCACCCAACACTACAACCTGTGAGAGATGCACTTAAATAGTCAAACTGGAAGCCAAGCTCTCTCCAGCCAACACTGTACTAGACAGTCAAGAGGAGAAGGTAAACACCTGCACCACACTCAACACATAGTCCATCAAAATGTACACCACCTAAACCCACACATAGCAACACAAAACACACACCTACATTCACGGAGGCTGTCAACAAAAATCTGCCCAAACAACAGAGACCTCCAAAGCTGAAACACAAGCACCCCCCCCCCAACACTACCCAAATGACGCACAGCCCACAAAATCAGTGTGCCACTCAGCCTCATCCCATAAGGCAAAACAACCTACCCAACACACTATTCATAGGTGCCTCTATAGTCAGGTACACTGATGTCCCACTCACCAGGCTAAACAAGGAGAAAGTTACTGTCAGCTGCCTGTCAGGTGCCAGGATCCACCACATAATGCAAACACTCAGGTCACTCCACAACAAGTACAGATGTGACTCTGTCATTGTCCATGTTGGTGTGAATGACCTGAGACGTACCTCCCTGGACTACATGAAAAGAGACATGGAGGAGCTCTCAGGTCATATAGCCCAGGCAGGTATGACCCTAGCCCTGATTAGCATGCTGCCATCACCCGGAATGATACCACAATACAAGGACAAAATGATTGACTTCAACAATTGGCTAAGCTTCTGATGTCATTCTAAGGGGATCCAGTGTCTGTCTGCCTGGGACGACATGATCGACAGACCATGATGCTTTGCCAGAAATGGCCTGCACCTGTCGCTCCTGGGATTCTGGGTACTGGCTAAGGCTCTTGCCACCCCTGTAGTGCCTTTTTTAGGCAAGGTTCAATATATATATATATATATATATATATATATATATATATATATATATATATATATATATATATCTGTATTTTTTGTCTTTTTTTTTTAATTAAATTCCATTTATTTAGCCATCCAATCACCTTTACCTAATCTCACTGGAGTCTGCTGCCATCAACTGTGATTACCATATTAATTTTGTCATTTCAGCACAGCTAGATTGTGGTCTCGATTGCTAGTATAATGATTAATATAAATATAACAAAAGGTTTCAACACTGAATGCCATGCTGTTATTGTAGAGGTTAGTCATTTTTCTTTTGGCAATTCCCACCTAATTGCCACTTCTCTATCCAGATACATAGCACATTTTCTAACCACTTCAATATTTTAGGGCTCATTCCCATGTCCTTAGAGTTGTTTATCAACTTTCACTAAAGTATGTTGTCAAAGGCTGTTTTGGATTTTATATATTTAATATCTACAAAGTTCCTGTTAATTCATCTGTAAAGAAACCCATTTGCAAAACTTGATCTTGTTAGTCTGGTAACTATTCTGCTGTACGAAGCCTTGCTCTTGGTTCATCTGCAGGAGAATTAAAGATCATAACCTTCCTTGGGATAGAAGTGAGATTCAAAAGCCTACATCTGTCCATTTCACTGGTTTTGCCTCACTGTTCAGCATAACTTTTTCTATATTGCAATATCTAGTATTAGTAGTTACTTATACAATGTAATTTTAATAGTCCTAGTTAACTTTTTAAATTGCTTTGTTACTGCCTCCAATCTTTTACCTTCATAGCTTGTTGCTTTATAGGTAGCGGACATAGAGCTTTTTGTAAAACAACCACTTTTGCCCAAAGTGTAGTATGGCACTTTAAAAAGTGCATTAAAGTTCAAAGAAGGTGCACATAGATATGACATAACTTTAAGGCTGTAACTTGTTTTGTTCTGTTTGGGTTCTTTGCCTCCTGGGCGTCTCCCAGTCATAAGATGACATTCCCCTTTACTTTTCACTCTCAAACACAGTTTGTAAGGATAAAGCTGCTCCTTCTTTCACTGAAAATATCATGAAGCTAACTAATTTATTATGTTAGCGTCACATAGACGCAATGACTGTGGAAGTAGTCCAGTAGCTAGTTAGGGGTACTGGACCTCATTTGCTGTGGTTAAAGTTCAGGCTAAGGCAAATTCTTTAGCAGTCTGAAACAAGAGTTTTTCTTGTGATGGTGGGGATAAGATCGAGATGCGACAATACTGATCATCCCAGACTACATTCTTGGGGAGAGAGAGGGACCCTTTTACCACAATGCTACTAACATCTAGCTTAGCATATGTAAGACCAATGCGTTAGTCAGTTTGTAGTAAGAGGCCACAGTGAGAACCTTCATACACTAAACATAACCTGAGACATGACAGAATTGCTCCAGTATTTTGGATATTAAAGCACTAATAGACTTCCGCCCAGTCATTGTTAGCCATGGGAGGCTTGCAGCAGTATCACCATTGCCAGTAATGGCTAGGTAAGCCTGTGAGGATGGATGGAACTACTATTAGTGTTAGTATATAGAAACAGAAGAACTTTTAAGTCCTCATTCTGCTTTGCAAATGCTGTTTTCATATTACAAGAACTTTGAATCCACAATGTGTCTAGCAAATGCAGTTTTTTTCTGTATAAACCACATGATTAATCATTTTTACTGTTAGCCTTTCCTGAACAATCTCAGTGAGCCACACCTTTCACCTTTTGTCTTGGTGCAACATTGTCTTCTAGAGCAGAATTATAGATTTTAGATTCATAGATTAGTACTAAAGCTGTGCCTTATGAGAGCCATTTTTTAAGCCCTATTTATATCCTTGTGAGACTCACCCTGCTCTGCCTTTTGTGTTTGTAAGGCAAACACCTTACCCCCCCCAGCCACCCAGGTTTGACTTCCACAGCTGTTCTAAATTGCTACACAATTATCTGTCAAAGTTTCACTAGAATAAACTTGTATTTTTTTTTTTTTTAATTTCTAGAATGGACATGTGTGTGCTTTATATGTATTACATGTTAACTATTCCTTTGCGTCTTTGTTTTCAGAAATACAGAACACAGTAATTTAGACCAGTTGTTTGTGTTCTTCAGATCCTTGGCTCTAGGAAGCTCGAACTGTCCGACGTGATACTAGGCTGTGGCATTCCTCTTACCATTGTATTTACTTCTTAACTGACATGTTAAAAAACTGAATGGTACAGTCTATATTAAATTTACTATAATTCTGGCCATTACTCTACTGAAATTTATGTTGTACCTTTTGCTCATATATACTGTTTAAACATGTAGAACAAAGAACAGTCTTTGTAAAGCACTTTGTGTGACTCAGAAAGGCTTCCTGTGACATGGAAGCCCTAACCTACAAGTTTTCTGCATCATGGTAAGCCTTTCCATTTTGAAGACTGCTCTCCCACTATGTCTTTTCCTTTATTCATAAAGATTGTGAGACCAAGTGGGCCAGATTCCAAAAGAGTTGCTTTCAGTGTAAATGACTTACTCCAGTGTAGGCCTGTTCTGATTCCAAAAGTTACCAGAGTAAGACATTTAAACAGAGAGCAGGTCTTTTGGAATCTGGCCACGACATATTTGATGTACCCGGGATAAACACAATGATGCACTAGTGATCTTTTTTTTTGGAACATCTAGTGTTCATGATAATAGTTATTGTTTCAGGAGTTTAAATCATGAATAGACGGAAGCTTAGCAGCATGCCCTCAACTTCCAGAAATGGACAGATATGCTGTAGCATACTCTTATCTTTTTTTACCTGCAGAATGAAAAAACCTTAAATGTGTAAATCAATGTTCATATAGCAACCTCATGGATACCTTACATTATATATCTTTAAAGAAGGCTGCAGTGGTAGCAGCTGACCTTGTCCGGAGACCCTATCCACCTCAGTCTGAGCACTTCTAGTATTCCTCACAAATGCTTTCATCCAGCAATTTGGAAAGGGTATAAAGGCTCTCTTAAATAACTTGATGGTCCTGTCTGCTAGTTCATTAATTATGCAAATAACTAATAGTCTCATTTTTTATAAACAGCCTTATTAAATTCACACCATTTAAACAATGGCATGGACATACACAATTATAGAAATGAAAATGATTCATTTTACCATTGTACACATTTTCATAAGTTTTAAGAATTTTATATGTATATAAATCCATTATTCCCGCCTTGATATATTGATCAACACAAATTCAACGTATTTCTGTGTAATTTGATCCTTCCTTTTTTTTTTTTAAGATTCCACCTCTAGTTCTGTTATTTCCTTTGCAATATGCAGTATTTTAGTTATGGTTGGTTTAAATTTTGTATTCTATTTTCCAGTAATTGTTTTTTTTTTTTTTTGACAGCCAATACATTAAGCTATGCAAGACGTAACTATGTCTAAGCTATTCAGGTTTTATATTCCAGCTCTAAAGAATGATTTTCTTAGTTACAATCATTTGCTCCCCCTCCCAAACATTGCTACCATAGTACTCTGTAGGGATTTTTTTTTAATCTGCCAACTCATTATACAAATTCTAAAACTTCTGGATTTAGCATATTTGGGAAATGTACAAATATTCCCCCTCTGTTGCTTTGCATATTGACTTTCCAATCTCTCTTCCCAGTCTTTTCTAACCTCCTCTGATTGATTCTTACAGATATCCTGCAAAATGTTATATGCCACACTAATTATCCCTTTTTTTAACAGCAGCTTCTGTTTCTTACTCAACTAAAAACTCAACCAGGGCTAGTCTTTCACTTAAAATGCCCCTTTCTCTTTGCCTACACTCTTATCTTTCCCTGATAAGGAAGACAGTCCCCTGGATTTACTAATCATCTGTGCAGGACTAGCTTAGTCCTGCACAGAAGCGGCCGTTTAGGAGCAGGATGGCAGCGCGCCATGCATATTAATGAATGCACTCTCCCTGAGCTCCAAATCCTACATGGAGCGTGTAAGAGTGCAGGGGGCGTGTCTGAGAGCAGAGCTTTCAGAATATACATGCCCCTGCAATGAAGAAAAGCAGAAAGGCCAAAAGAATGAGCGAGACCACTCATAGGTGTCCGCATACCCCCAGCAACATCCCACCACATGTACAAGAGCAATAGTAAATACAAAGAAAATAAACATACCATTTATTTTTTATGAATCGATTAAAGCTAACCGTAGGTGCACGGGTTTGCCCATCGCTTAGCTATGGTTAATGCAGCTTAAATGGCTGAAGAGGATAACAAGGAAGATATATGCAAATGAAGCAGTATAACAATAGTGTAGTGGGCAGAGCATTCACCTTATGAGCAGGCATTCCTGGTTCAAGTTCCATTGCAGCACATTCCATTTTCCATGTCAAATCACGTTATGACCAATATTTTAGTTGCATAACCTACTAAATAACAAATATTTGTGAACTGGAGTATAGATACAAATGGAAGGTAAAATGTATAATGAATGATAACTCCATACAGCTTCCAAATCCCCCACTTTCTCAAGAACCATTAGACATTACTGTCTAAATCAGTGCAGTTGTAAGTGGGAGTAAGCACTAGTAAGCTAGTGTAATCTCTATTAAGCAGTAGTAAGCATATGTAAGCACTAGTAAGTGAGTTTAAGCCCGTTTGAGTGAGGGTAAGCTATGCGCACACAGGTTAAGCAATATTGAAGCTAACTCTCTGTAAGCATATTTAACCGGAGGTTAGCATTGCTTACCCTCACGCAAACCCACTTACAACTGCTTAAAAGTGCCCTAATCACTCTGCATCCAATGGCCCTTGTTCTGCCTAGCAACAAAATAAACAGCCTTGCAGGTCTTGAACCCAGGACCCTATACACTATAGTCACAGTAGTTAACCACCAAGCCATGACAGCAGTACATAAGAATAAGGTATCACCAAACAAATCCTCACTATAATAAAATCAGACTGAACATGTGAAAAAAATCAGTTTACAGTCAAATGTTCTATAACCCACTACATAGCAGAAATATGTGAACTGGAGTACTGAAGTACTTCCAGATGTAAGGTGTAAATGTAATAGAGTGTTGAAGTCCCCTACTAAACATAAGGACCCCATACAGTGTATGTACACATGAATCATGGATACCAGACATAAATATAAGATGTAATGAATAATAAATCAATGCCAACAAGCAAATATAATGCAAAGTCAAATTTAAGCAACGCTAAGCATTGCACAGGCCAGCTTAGGAGTTGTAAGCAATGTTTAGGCCAGCTAACGCAATGTGCCCAGTGGTATACCCCTTTAAACAATGCCAACCTTAGGTAAGCAGGTTTGCCCATAGCTTAGCCTTTTCAAAACCGGCCAATCACGGCAAAGTGTGGGAATACGGCCCTACTTAAACCCAACAGGTGGGAATACATCTCATAACTGGTTGTAGCTTCCCCTTGCTGGCACCATGGCAGAAAGGGAAGAGGGAGTGCACTTCCGGGTGCAGAGCTGGGGCATCCAGGAGTCCAGAGTCATGGCAGGACTCCTTGTCAAAGACCATGAGCAGAGACTGCTGCAGGGCCAGTACCAGGGTTTCCAATATAAGGCCGAAGCCTAGGACCATCTTTCTGTGTCCTCACCAGTGCCACTGGCATACCCCGAACTGGTGAGCAGGTCAGGCATCACTATGCTGACCTGAAGGGGCGTAAGGGGGACCTCTTGGAGCAGTGGATCCAAGAGGCTAGGATGACAGGGGCTGTCCCAGCTGTGTGTAAGTTTCACTCCACTACATGTGTAATAATTGCCAGCTCATGTATATTATGAATAGGTATAGCTAAATATTCCTCTTATGTCCTTCACAGCAGCAGGAGAGCAAGCCATGAACCAGGAAGCCCATGGCTGTTGCCTGGAGAGCTTACGACATGAGGCAGGTCAGTAATACTCTTGCATGTACTGTCATAGGAAATAAATCTAAAAGCATTAGTAAGGTAATTGCCAGTATAAAACCTGTATTGTTTAAGGCAAGTACAGCATACACCAGGGAATATGGCAGGAAGAGTCTCATATAGTTTGTATGTAAATAAAA
Source organism: Protopterus annectens (assembly GCF_019279795.1). Lineage (NCBI taxonomy): Eukaryota > Metazoa > Chordata > Ceratodontiformes > Protopteridae > Protopterus > Protopterus annectens. The sequence continues at coordinate 356,373,271 of NC_056747.1, read as the reverse complement.
GCATAATAGCATGACATTAAAGGTCTAACTGCTGGACTGCATGTATAAACTCTGGTATCATATGGTAATGTAGATTTGCAATCACTTAAAAGTACTGTTGTATTAAGCACTGTTACCCACACTGTGCAACTTAAATAAAATGTGTAGGAATGTCTGTATATTACTGGTGTAATCCCCAAAGGTCATTTAGTACAACTGAGAGACACATAGAAAACAGTGAAAAGGCAGACAACAAAATCCAAATAGCACACGCAACTGAGACATGAACTGTTGTATTTGTAGCACCCACCTCCATGGTTCGAAGCCTGGAAGTGGTAGTTGCATACAGAATCATACCCCACAGCTGTACAGATTTGTCCAGAATGTCAAGTAAAGTGACCCATATCCGCTGCCTGTCACCCTGTCCTCCTGGAAAATCAGTGGGATGATCCCAGATGTATAGGAAGCAAACATGAAATACAACTGATTGACACACATCTATGAGAACAAAGCTGGCACACTAGCAACTCCCCAAAATCTTATGAGAGTAATAAGCCACGTATGTCCTATTTACACCCCCATGTTGTCAAGCTGTGACCAGAGTGTGTAAAGTAACAGAGTGAGATGTATGTGCACAATAGTAATGTGGAATCTGGTACTGTTTGTGGCAACATTCAGGTAGTGCTAACAAACTTTGCTCCCACAGGTCTGTCAGATACGAACACTGTGCCCAGAAATAAAAGAATGCTACCCTGTACTGGTACTGTTTACTTTGGTATTGTATGGCATTGTGACTGATGCAGTTGCTCTGATTAATAAGGTATTACTCATCACTGTCACCCACACTGTCCTGCAAAATATAACTGTCTAGGAAATCCTGTATAAGAGTGTTGTAATTACAAGGTCAGAATGTAAAAACTCAGGAGAATTATAAGACAGAAAGCAGATAGGAGATATACAACAATATCTATATAGGTTCATAGGTTCATAGGTTTATACTAGGCTATCTGCCCTAAGGCATTTATAAGCCTAGCCCAAAGTTTTGTGGCTTACGCCACCCCTTATATGAAAAAATACTGTACCCATTAGTTTGTTGTGCCTCTGTCCAGCAGTGACACAGAGATGATTCCCGGGGTAAACCTACGATCTCCCATCCACAGGTCAAGATTTCTCTTGAACAGAGCCAGCGAGGTGCTCTGCCTCTCATGGACCGGGATTTTATTCCACAGCATAGGGAGTCTCTGAGTGATAAATCTATCCCTCCAGCACATCCTATTTATATCCATGCTAAGGTTTAAGTCGCTTGCTCTAGTGGTTTTGGTGGATTTGGATTTTTTGAGGTGGAGCATGTCCATTAATTCCGGGTTGGACATGGCCTTGTATGTCAGGCACATGTCACCTCTGAGCAGACGGTATGCGACTGAATAGAGCTGGAGTTTCTTCAATCTGGCAGCATAGGACAGATTTTGGAGTCCCTTTATCCTTTTGGTGAGGAACTTTTGGGGTCTCTCCAATTGCTGCAGATATCGGGTGAGATACATCCTGAATGGGGCATTGTACTCGATCATTGGTCTGATAAGTGAAGAGTACAGGGGAACAATGACCTCACTAGATCTGGATGTGAATCCCTTCATGATCAGGTGGGCAATGTAGAAGGTCTTTCTAACCACTTTAGCAACGTGAGTGTCAAAAGAAAGGCGACTGTCAACCTGGGTCCCCAGGTCCCTGATAACCTCTTCTGTGCTTAGTGGATTGCCACCTATATGGTAGCTTGGGGTTACCTTGTTTTTCCCGAAGGGTATGACTATACATTTTTTGGCGTTTAACTTCAGGCCATGGCTCTGGCACCAGCTATCTGTTTCCGTGAGTCCCTTCTGAAGGATATCCGTGTCCGATGCACTTTCCACTATGGCGCCCCGTTTGCAGTCGTCTGCAAACTTTGTCAGCCAAAGTCCTCCCATGTTGGCCTGTACTTCTGAGAAGTAGATGCTGAACAATAGGGGGCCAAGGATCGAGCCCTGTAGGACACCACTTGTGACCGGCTTGGAGTCTGACATAGCGCCAGCAACTCTAACCCTGTGGGTTCTGTCCTTAAGCCAGTTTGCAACCCATCTCGTGACATATGGGTTTACATTTAAGCTGGTAAGTTTTTCTACAATACCCGAGTGGGGTATTGTGTCGAAAGCCTTTGCAAGGTCAAGGTAGGCTGTATGGACTGCCTTTCCTCATCAATGGCCTTGGTGACTGTTTCGAAGAAGTCGACCAAGTTCAAAAGGCATGATCTGCCCTTGACGAAGCCAAACTGGGTCGGGTCCAATGTCTGCAAGTCCCCTATATCTTTGTTTATGAGCTCCATTATGATCCTCTCCATAGCTTTGCAGACTAGATTTGTTAAGCTTATGGGGCGGTAATTACCAGGGTCCGTAGAGGCACCGCCTTTGTGGAGTGGGACCACAGTTGCCATACGCCACTCCTTGGGCATGTATCCTGTGGTAAGGCTGAGATTAAACAGCTGCCTTATGTGCGGGTTTAATTCCTCATTTAGCTCATGTAACACACAGCCGGGGACACCATCCAGTCCCATTGATGCTGTGTTTTTAGCTTTAGAGAGAGCAGCTTTCACCTGTGCATTTGAGATATCTGGGAGGCTACACTCCGCTGGGATAGTTATCTCTCCTTTGGGGGTGAAGTTTGCACTGAACCTGTCTGCCAGTATGTTGGCAATGTCTGTGGGTTCAGTGATTTTTGTATCATTTTGGACTAATTCTGAGCATATCTGGGAGTTTCCACCCAGGTTCCTAACATAGCTGAAAAAGGCCTTATGATTGTCCTTTGAATCCATGGCAATTTTTCTCTCAAAATTGGCCTTAGTTGATTTTATGAGTGCTCGTATTTTTTTACTAATAATGATCAGGGGTGACTTCCCTTTTATGGATTTTGTTCTATCATGTAATAGCTTTCTCCTCTTATTGTAAAGTTTGTTAATGGCTGGGGTCCACCAGACTGGATGTTTGCCCTTTGTGGAAAGAGTCTTGGTTTTATTTGGGATTGCCTGATCCATGCAGTCCTGGAGGTGTTCATAGAAGGCATTTGTAAGGGCTTCCGCAGCTTGGGTTGTGGTTTGCACTGGCTCAGAAGCCTTGAAGGATACCACACCAGTCTTGAGGAGTGTGAAGTTTGCTTTAGAGAAGTTCTTCACTGTGGTCTTTTTTGTTTGGGGTGGGGACGGGATGTGGATTTCCAGTGAGATTAGTTTATGATCAGATCTCACCAATGAGGGATATACTTCCAGTGTGGAGCATTTTGTCCCCATGTTTGTGATAATGAGATCTAGTATATTTTCTCCTCTCGTGGGAACAGTGACTAGCTGTTCCATGGCATTTGAATTTATGAACTCCAGGAACCGTTGGGCTAGAAAGTTAGGGCTTGAGTAATGTTCCCAGTCTATATTCGGGTAGTTGAAGTCACCCAATATGATGGTGTTTGGAGATACATTTATACCCTCCAGTGTCTTCAGGAAGGCTGTGTGGGGTTCCTGAGTTTGAGTGGGTGGCCTGTAGCATGCTACAATTTGTAGAGCAGTTTTGCCTATGGTTAGTTGCACCTGGATGGTTTCCGAAGCTTTGTGCATTGCCACCAACCTGGAGGTGTGGGTATCCTTTATGAATATGGATACACCCCCTCCTTTTGTGGTGTGGTCCGGGTTTTGGGGCCAGAACGCATGATATGAGGTAAAACCTAATAGTGCCGGGGTGCTCTCAGGAGCCTTGAACCAGGTTTCAGTTAAAGCACAGACATTGATGTTCTCCATACTGAGAAGGGCCTCGAGTGCGTGCATTTTGAGATTTAGACTTCTGGCATTGAGCAGCATTACCCTCAGTTTCTTCCCATTTTTGTTTTCTAGAGTGGTAGGTTTAGAATTTGAGCCTTGCCTAAAAAGGCACTATGGGGTGGCAAGAGCCTTAGCCAATATCCGGAATCCCAGGGGTGACAGGTGCAAGCCGTCCCTTGCGAAGCAGCGTGGCTTGTCAAGCATGTCATCCCAGGCAGACAGACACTGGATCCCCTTTGAATGACACCAGACATTAAGCCAATTGTTAAAGCTGATCATCTTGTCTCTATATTGTGGCATCATTCTTGGTGAAGGAAGGATACTGCTCAGGGTCAGGGTCATACCTGCCTGGGCTACATAATCAGGGAGCTCCTCTAGGTCTCTTTTCATGTAGTCCAGGGAGGTACGTCTCAGGTCGTTCACACCAGCATGGACAATGACTGTGTCATATTTGTACTTGCCGTGGAGTGACCAGAGTGCTTGTGTTATGTGGCGGATTCTAGCGCCCGATAGGCAGCTTACTGTGACCCTCTCCTTGTTCAACCTGGTGAGTGGGACGTCAGTGTGTCTGACTATGGAGTCACCTATGACAAGTATGTTTGGTGGTGTATTTGGCCTTAAGGGCTGTGACTGCTTTGCACACTGATTTTGTGGTTTATGTGTTGCTTGTGGGGTGTCTTGAGGTAGCAGTTGTTTGGGTGTCTGCTTTGGAGGCCTCTGCTGTTTAGGTAAATTTTACTCAGAGCCTCCGAGTATGTCTTTGTGTGTTTATGTGTTTGATTCAGTGGTGTGGTAGCATTATGTGAGGCTGGTTTTGTGGTGTGTGTAGTTGCCTTCTCCTCCTGTCTGGTCTTACCAGTCCTGAGTTGAGAGAGCTCAGCCTCCAGTTTGGCTAAATAGCTGCATCTCTCGCAAGTATTTGTGTTATGTGGGAGGAGGAGAGGGTTGTCTGTGTACATGAGGCAGTTATAACATTGCCTCAAGAATCCCAGATTCACCAGCTGGACCGGAGAGGAGATTGACAACTGACTTTGGACATGCTAGAATAATATTTGGAATTCCTTAATAATTGAAAACAAGGGCCAGTGGGGAGTGAGGGTGTAGTGCTTTTAATTTTTAGTACTGACTTATATAATTGCTTTAGTGAGCAAGTGCCAGGTAACTTAAGTGCAATGTGTTACAAGTAACTAAATGCAAAAACGACAAACAGTAACTTTCTTTCAAGTGAAACAAGGAAATAAGTACAGTAAGCAATGCAGATATCACTAGTGATCCACAGAAGTGCTGAGAAGCCGCATATTAGGTGGAATTAGCGTTCCAGGGAAATAACAAGCAAACAAACAACAAGCATATAAACAAAGCTAGATTCAGCAGGCCTGGATCTAGTCTATGCTACAGCAAACAAGGTGTACCAATTTCAGTAAGATACAGTTCAAATATTCAGGCACTATAAACCTTTAACCAGAAATTCCCAGCTCAGAAGGGCAGAGTCCAGCCTCTTCTCTCACAAGAGTGCAGACCACGAACCTTCTTAATGTAAAATAACTGGCCTGAAGCCCAAGTGCTTAAACCAGAACTAATACACTTGGACACTGGGCTCTCAATCAGCAGTTCCCAACTTAGAAGGATGAAAGCTACCTGTCCTGCCACCACAGTGCTTGCCACAAACCTTCCTAATGTAAAACAACTGGTTTGAAGCCCAAGCGCTTAATCCAAAAGACTTGATAGCTACACTTTAATCAAGTTACAACCAAGCAGTAATAAATACAATTGAATACTTTAGAGAATGTTTGGATTAGTGCTCAAGTTACACAAACAAAGTTAGATCCAGCAGGCCCGAATCCAGTCATATATAGCCATATATATAGCCATATATATAGCCATATATAGCACACACAACTGTGATGGGCAGTGTTTTAGTTTTAGCAGACACAGCCATGGTCTGAATCTTGGGAGTGGAAGTAGGCTGCATACAGAATCATACCTCAAGTACAGATAAGACCAGAGTGCCCAGTATATGGGCCCATATCTGCCACCTGTCACCGTGTCCCCCTGGGAAGTCAGTGGGATGATCCCAGATGTTTAGGCAGCAAACAGGGAATACAATTGATTGTTACACATCTATGAGAACAAACCTGTCACTCTAGCAACTCCTGAAACTGTTATGATAGCAATAAGCCAAGTATGTCCTATCTACACCCCCATGTTGTCAAGCTGTGACCAGAGTGTGTACAGTAACAGAGTGAGATGTATGTGAATAATACTAATGTGTAATCTGGTACTTTGTGTGGCAACATTCAGGTAGTGCTAACAAACATTGCTCCCACAGGTACGTTGGATACAAACATTGTGCAGAGAAATAAAAAGCTTGATACCCTGTACTGGTACTGTTTACTTTGGTATTGTATGGAATTGTGAGTGTTGCAGTTACTCTAAATAATAAGGCAGCACTGATCACTGTCACCCACACTGTGCTACATAATATAAGTGTGTAGGAAAGCCAGTATAAGAGTGTTGTAAGTCACTAAAGGTTGAAGAGGGCAATAGTCTAGATATGTCCCGGTTCACCTGTATGTGGTCAAGACATGACCAGAGTCTGTGCAGAAAGAGATGGACAGGTATGTGCACAACATCAACCTGGAATCTGGGAGTATGTGCAGAAACAGTTAGTGTTGATAAACATTTCATCCACAGGTATACCAGGTAATAGGTGTATACTGCAGATAAAACCAGTTCATGTATAAAGATGTCGGCAGCCATATTATTGTCCAAACTAAGGCAATAGGGTAGTGCAGTAATACTTGTAGGGTACAGATAACAGCACTGACTAGGAAAGTAATGTGAAATACAGGAATATACTAGTTGTTAATTGACATCTTTCTCTACCCTCCATATCTCCAACAATAAACTAAATACCCACCTCAACTGGTATGTGATGACTTCACTGTTCTGTTGGGACATATATCCTATTGGTTGATAATTATTTAAATCTGTTTCCATGCATGTGCTATGTGGAAATACTCCAACATTGGTGGCATGATGCCATCAATGTACCTGCATGCTGTTGTTATTACCACTGTGGTCACATATATGCATGTGTTCCGTTTGCTATGCAACTGTTCCATATCTGGTGTTTGGGTTAATGGGAATATCTATGCATGCTGTTATACCTAACCTTGGAATGTGTTGACTATTACTAACCTAAACCATAAACGCCATAGCAAGTATGGGAATGCGAGTCCAGTGGACCCACCTGTCCCACCTCAGCTGGCCGTGGCACCGGGCACCAACACATCTGGGGCCCAACCCAGGACCTCCTCATCCATTGGTCCTGCACCACCTTCAGGTGGAACTGCCTCAAGGTATGGGGCTAAACCCCCAGGAGCAGGTGCAGATAGGGAGCTGTCACCCATCGCCAGGTCCGGGTCATGGTGCATAGAGAGCTCGATCAGCAGTTTGGAGATCATCTACGCCAGCTCAAGGGCCACGTGTCAAGACTAGAGGGTCGGCTTGGCTCTCCGACTCAGCCCCCAGCACAGTCGCCTTTGGGGCCGTGAAGGTGCAGTGGTGACTACCCATGGTTGGGGATCTCAATTCCACTGTTTCCACTAGGGGGCTCTCATGGGCTTCCAATTTCCCAACACCCCTCCCCATCAAGGTGTTTACCCCCCACATGTGTCATACACCACCCCTGTATGCGTCTTGTGTGTCTTGTCTGTTAACCTACCCAGCCTACCTCCCCAAATATACCTACTATTCTTCCCAACATCCCACTCTCACATGAAAAAAAACAAGGGCAATCTGTTCCCCAAAAAAAAAGTCACATCATACATAGCTGTCCATTACGCACACGTGTCCATTGGACACACGTAATCTGGTCTAATTGGCATCACAACATATTAATGTTGTCCTTGCCCCTCTCTCGGGCTTTGGTTGTCCAAATCTACCTCCAAAGTCAGTGTATATGCACAGCTGTTGCTATAGACGAAATGGGCAGCTATGGACCTTCCCTACACCCTCCTTCACATCCCTAGCTATTTTCCCTACTGTCTTTCCCTCTTTGTGCCCCTTTTTTGCCACTTTCGTATCAACCCTTTTTTCTTTTCTAAGAAATTAGCACGGGGTAAGTGGGAGTAAAAACTTTTAAGCAGCAGTAAGTGGGTTTAAGCCTGTTTGTGCTGGGGTAAGCAATGCCTACACAGGTTAAGCAATTTAAAAGCTGAGTAAAAGAAACTGTAACCGGAGGTTAGCAGTGCTTACCTCCACGTAAACCCACTCACAACTGCTTAAAAGTGCCTTAATCACTCTGTATCTAATGGCCCTTGTTCTCCCCAGCAGCAAAATAAACAGGATCTGCAAGTCTCAAACCCAGGACCCTGCACACCATAGCCAAAGTGATTTACCACTAAGCCATGTCTGATATACATAACCCTGATATTTTCACAAACATATCATCCAGCACAGTCATTCAACAGTACAGGAAATGTATTTAAACATGTAGACACATACATACATATGCATACGTCTATAGATATATATGTCTACATCTATATGTCTATATATATATATATATATATATATATATATACATATATATATATATATATATATATATATATATATATATATATACACATATATATATATATATATATATATATATATATATATATATATATATATATATATATATATATATATATATATATATATATATATATATATATATATATATATATATATATACATATATATATATATATATATATATATATATATATATATATATGTATATATATATATATATATGTATATAGGTATATACAGACATACATCTGTAGATACAAATGGGAACATAACAAAAACATATATGTCCACAATGCACCGTTAATGGGGTTGAGGGGCCCAAACAACATATGTCTTGTACGAATAGGTATCCCCCCAACAGCCAAACACATCTGCCCTGCTATACACTACCAACAACATGGGCAGAAGATGTTAAAAGTACTCCATCCCACCTGTATGATGTCAGGCCGGTATCAGTAACATATCATGCAGTACAGTCTGGCTACCATAGGGAATGAACAAAATTCTATGAAGGCAGCGGCTCCAGGAGGCAAAAAACAAGCAGAAAGTCAAATCACCGTTTTTATTTTGTAAGCGCTTTCGGCAAAGGACTCTTCCCTCGCCTTCATCAGACATAAAACCAAAAAAGGTGCCTCCTGGAGCCGCTGCCTTCATAGAATTTTGTTCGTTTGTTTGGTCAGTACTTTTACCATAGGGAATGTACAATGTGGAAGGAATCAACATCCCTAGAATACATATACACAGACACATATATGCAGATACAGATATACATATATATATATATATATATATATATATAAAACACAAAAATCCAAGTTAGGAAGGAGCTATCACCACTCAGTCGTTGATGTGAGTGATGTAAACAAAGTTACCCCAACAGCTTGTACAGAAATGCAGTTCAATGCTCTAATGCAAATAGCAAATAAGAGACTGGATCCTTCAGATAGTCCGTATCGGCAAAAATAGCTAAGAAATTAAGTATAAAAAACAGGTTTATTATGAGCGCTTTCGCGGTGAACAACACCGCTTCTTCAGATATTTTAAAATAATAATTAAAACAGCTTTATACAACCAGTATCAACCATCACCCAATCGTAATACATCTGTAAATTCAAATACAGCCAATGAAACATTCCATAAAAACCATGTGATGTACAGACCGGAACCTATGCCCCTATCTGTATGACTCATTCCAATTAACTATTACACCAATTAAAGAACAAACAATTGGAAAGACTTGCAATTAAAAGACTTGCAGTTAGAAAACTTGCAGGAAAACTATTTAAAAACTGTTGAAAATACATCTGTCAACATGCCCAAGTAAAACCATGAATACTGATCAAGTTAAAAAGAACGGAATAACTTGGAAACGTAATTTCACGTGTTCTTTGCATAATGCATAATACAAGACCAATCAATTAATAGAGGCGAGTGTTGAACCCTTGCAGCACTGCATCAACGGCTATGCACAATAGGTGCGAACATACCCCCTCACAAAAAAGAACCAAAAGTAAATAGCACCATATTCAACTCCACATAAAAATATATGTACATTTCTTGACATCAAAAGCTCCCTAAGATTGTTGCATGCAACAACCACCATGACGGAAAGCCCTACATTGAATCTATAGCTCACTTGCATCGCCAAATATATAAGACGTACAATCTGACAGATACCTAAAATAAAAAGTGTATATATATGCAAGTAAAGACCTCATAAAACGCACTAACTGGTATAATAAAGCATATGAATTCAATAAATTAGTCCATATAATGTTAGGCAAACACCTGCGCACGATGAATACGGACAAGCCCCGTTGCAGAGCAAAAAACAATAACATTACCAACTCTACATAAGAATTGTGCAAACCTGAACTTCCAAGACTCTCCATTGTAACGTGTTTCAAGAATAAACCCAACGCAAGCCACTGCGCTGCGTCTATCACTACACGCAACCACATCACCAGACGCAGGGGAGGCACGCATAAATTCCAAAACAAACTAAAAATGAAAAAGCATAAAGTCTAGATATATTGCTTGCCACATAGGTTAATAAACAAGTACCTATGCACAGAAGGTGCATACGGCAAAATCAATAAGAAAAAAATAAAAAAGGGGAAAAAGGTTTATCCTTATCAGCGCCACATACAAATCTCTAAATCAATTAGTTATATATTATATATATATATATACACACACACACACACACACACACACACACACACACACACACACACACACACACACACACACACACACAGATACATATATGCAGATATATATATATATATATATATATATATATATATATATATATATATATATAGATAGATAGATAGATATGTAACTACACATACACACACAGAAATATGTATAGGAAGATACATATGTAGAAGGAGCACACAATACGGAACAGCCAGTATGCCTACAGTTACCACCTTACCAACTGGACACTGTATGAGCCACCCATACAAATGACAATTGTTGCCTGCAACATATACCCACAGAGAGGTCAAAGAATATAACACCACACACAGGTTTGCATACATGGGAAAGCTTTATTTGTGTACTATTACAGTTGTATATGCCATGTCATATAGCTATTTAGACACTGACATCCATATAAACAGAGTAATGCAACTGTGAAACAGTTATACTAACACAGTAGTTTGGAAAGGTTTACATATGTTGCTGTCCAGGCTGAGGCCTTCACGTAGTACAATAGTAAAGACAGACTGGGCCACAGGATACCAAACAACCAACAGTAAGTAATGCAGATGTATAGTCCAGCAGCCTCTATCTACACTCTGTACACAATCCCTAGGGGCTAAAGACCTCAGCTGACACAATGGGATGTATCTGCTACATAACATTGCATAACTGACACCATTACAATCACACTGACATACAGAACAGTCTGTATGGCAGGAAGCAGTAGGCCTGCATTTACCCAAGGTGAATTGTATGGTAATGTACATCCAGATACCTTAAGGCAGCTTACCCCTGATACCCCCACATGTTGTAACAGCCTAGGTTAGTTATGGTGCACCTCCCCCTAGACTCAGTGACCACAGGGACATATACCACTGTTACATACACTGGCCTCTGGAGTTCATAAGGGCACACATGTATTGTGTAGGTGAAGCCCGCACATATATGGACCCAACCCCACAGTATGTGTGGGGGACACAACAGGATTGGACTGATGGCAGGAATGGCAGCATGACCTACTCACAGCCCACTACATAACAACCCCTGACAGCATGTCATATGTACAAAGCCTGGTATGTAGGTGGAGGACAGAGGCTGGAACACAGGCCCATATGTATAAAACCGTTGTCATACACTAAGCAAGTTGCTGGTGTTACAGGATAGTCTGCAACATACCCTTTGTCAGGAATATGAAGTTAAAAACAGAAATGGATGTAGCCATGTACTGATAGTACTCAACACACACACACTGCCAATGATGTATCTGACACAAGACCTGTGTGGTGGACAGACAAAACTTAATAGGCACACCTCTGGCCATCAAGAGGATAGGCCCACAGTTGAGAGCTATACAGACAGACTGCTTTCCAAGTTAAACTAGTATGTACACACAAACCCTATAACACCGGTGCTATACAATGCATACAACAATACTAACACTCTGTCTGTAGTTCTGGAACCTCATACAAATATGTATCTGGCCTGAGTGTGTAGGTTCTTCTGTAAGAGGTATTGCTACCTGCTGTCTGTAACACTGCTGCACACACACAAGAAGGATGTCCATCATACAGGAAAGGTAAAGGGACCACGCCCACAAGATGTAGGGATTTATAGTAGTTGGTTGCCATGACAGTGGTAATTGGAAGTACTACACAGCATGTTGCATGCAGGTAGCAAGTGGAGGACACTGATTGGTGCAGAGGCCATCACCTGATCATGTGCATCACCTACAAATTCCATGCTGCAATCTATGCAAAGCAGCTCATTCCATTTACTGGAGAGAGACTGAGAGAGAGAGAGAGAGAGAGAGAGAGAGAGAGAGAGAGAGAGAGAGAGAGAGAGAGAGAGAGGGTGTGCGTATAAGGTACAGGAAAAAAAAAAAAGAAAAACATCCAGAATAGTCTTCAGTCCCAGAACAGGTATGTGAATTATTCATGTATGTAACTGACCTTAGTTCTTCGTCCATAATAATGGGATAGATGATGTGGAATGATTTATTTGTGCTTTCAGGTGTTGTTGAAATGATGTTCAGCTGAACAATTGCTAAGGCCAATAGAGTCCATTCCTGTGGGTAGTGGGCCATACCCGTCAACCGTACAGAGCAGCACTGACTGATAAGATATAAGCCATCGTAGTGTGTGTTGCGTAATGGCAAGTATGTATATTACGTGGCCAATAGCTGGTGGTAGAAGTAATGCCATTATGATGGACACGTGGGTTCCATAGCCCACCTCTTGCAGGATACTCAGGTTAACCTGTATTTTAGCATGCAGGAATGCCATAGGTGTGTAATAGGGTTACCTGCAATCTGGCCCTACATATACCCCCCTAATGTCAGGCTGTGTCAATATGTGGCACCTGTCTGTGTTGTAGCAAGGCAGAACAGTACAGCTGTACAGGAAGGTGTTGTGTGATTGTGGACCTGATGTCTGAATGTTCCCCACATATAGGTATGCATATGTGTACATATATATATATATATATATATATATATATATATATATATATATATATATATCCACAAATATACAGATACCCATGTGTAGACATATATATATATAAGCACATATATACATCACATATATCTACACATATATAGATATATACCTATATGCACATGTCTACATATATACAAACCACACACACAAACATATATGTATGTAAATACATGTCCCCTATATTACTACCACAGTGCTGCATGCTATGTGCGAGGAAACAGCACACATAGCAATACACACAGATATCTACAGCTGTCAGTGTGTGCAACATGGAAGGGGTATGTCACATGTGAACCCCTTGTTGGGACTACATTGCCCTTGTTTGTGAAGTATGGAATGGGAATATGGCGATGTATGGCAGGTATAGTTGTGGAGGTGGTCAGGGTTGGTAGATATAGAGGACAACCTCCAGGGGTGGTATGTGACACATGTGGTGGGTAAACACACTGTATGGTGTGTGTGGTCTGTGATGTGGACACTCCATGGGCCCTGATATGGACACAATGGGAACAAGCCTCCCAGCTATTGCTACTCACAACAGCAGTCCACGTCCTGAAGGTGCCTGGCTTGGAGGATGAGCAGGAGGAGCATGTGGAACTTGTTAATGTGTACTGGGTACATGTGTCTGTGGAGCCCGTTATGGAGTAGACCCTGGACCTGACCTCAGGGGATAGGAACATGTCTGTGTGTGCCCCTGGGGGGGCAACATCCCCTGGGTTGGTTCCACCTGACGGTATTGCTGGACTAGTACATGAGTAGGCCTCAGGGTGAGACACACATGTGATGTGGCCTGGTAACATGGGCAGATGAGTTTGGAGAGGTGGTTCTGCTGGCCAATAGTACATATACATGCTATTGTGTCACTGTTATAAAACATACATTGGTAGTAATAGTCTACACAATCCCAGAACATGTCCAACAGCATGCATAGATAACCACAATAACACAGTATGTCAGATGTGCAGCATACAGACAGCAAGCATACCACAAGCATATATTGAACTGTTGTGGCCCTGACAGTGGCATGCAGGTGAATAGTCTGTAACATCCCAGCAATGATAGTGTCCACACAGGGAACATGGCTACAAACACATTGCACAAAGCATGGTACAGTACAATATCTGCCCCACCGGTAGGTATGCTGTAGCCATACCTGTTGAGTTGTGTGTACAGTTTGTTGTCACTGATATGGTGTGGGGGTGACAGTGATGTGTATTAAGAACTGTGGTAACCTTGCTGCATAACTTGCTCACACCTGTGTCCATCTGTCAGGCACGATGTCTCATGGAAGGCTGCCAGGCTACACAGCAGCAGAAAATGAAATCTTGCTGAATGGATTCACACAGCACTATGCGACCTTGTTTGGCCAGGCTGCTCATGATCAGCAGGAGCTGACCGCCCTGTGGAATGATTTAGTCCACAGAGTCAATGATGTCGGACTGCACAACTGCAGTTATGAGCAGGTCCGGCATCATTGTTCTGACCTGCTTCGCAATGCCCATCAGAGTGCTGCTGCAGTCCATGGGGATCACCTCGCCATGGGGGGGTGTATGCCATCCATCCCCCCTGACACGTGTGGAGGAGATCCTGGCCAGCCTCATGGCACCTGCCTGTCCGGCCAGCCACCAACTGCCGGACACCTTTGTGGAGGTACGTGCCACCCACACACTGGCTGAGGAATGTGCGGGTAAGCCACAGGGCACATCCATAGACCACTGATATGTTTAGATATATTTTGTTCCTGCATAGTAGTGATAAACAGATGCCCATATGTGGTAGTATTGTGGAAATGTACTGTTGATGTATTGTAATACTGCACCCACCATGTAGCAATACCACAGTTGTGGCCACTGACTTTGTATCACTCACTCTCTTATGTGGGTCCCTCTGGGATACCACCAAGCCAGCAGCCTGTATCTGGTGAGTATGGCTTATGTAGATGCTTGCCAATACACCAGGCATGTAATGGCGATGGTATATTCCATGCACACATCCAACACACCTACCCAGAATGCATGCTGTACATGTGCATGTATTGTTGCTGTGAAATGCACGGCATCACAGGGTTGACCGTGATGGGGTTTTGGAAAGGTATGTCAGACACCAGCATGATAACTAACATCCTGTTATTGCGGAATGTGTCCACAGGGAGTAACATAATGGTGGGAGACATGGCCTACAGTAGGGACATGTTTGGAACAACACCCATATACAGTGCAACACCAGTGTATATACCTGTAGGAGAATGGAAACTGCTGCAGAGATACACTATGGCATAAGGCATCACAGTGGTGCACATTATCAGCTGTGTCTAGGCTGCAACATGTGGTGTTCAGTGTATGGGACACTGCAAAATGACACACATGTGTAGGGATTACTTATCATGCATCTGCAAAACGGCTGAAGGAGGGGGAAGGGGTGTCAGCAAGACACACCAGTGCACTGCAGCAGGGATCCTAAGGATGCTAAGAATGACTGTATCTGCACATAGTTAGGTTCAGGACCTGTGGCAGCTGTAACCCTACCCCCACAACAATAGTGACGGCAGTGTGTGAACACCAAGGGATGTGCACATGAGTAGACCTTGCAATCATGCAGATTAAGGGGACATGTGTAGGGCAGACTTAACATACACTAGCAAATGCAGATGCCCATGCTGGTATATCCCTGCCAGGAGTAGTGACTGCTATAGTACACACAACAAGAGGTGCGACATCCCATCATGATAAGGGTGTGCACACATATGCCCACACGGTGTGTATACATCGCAGTCAGCATCCGCACACCTAACACATTCCATAGACACTGTATGTGAAAGTACAGGACATATGTCACTTATCGAGCTCATGTACTGTTAAGATATGCGGTGATGTGGTCCCATGGCAGATCAGGGATGGGTGCGTCATATCAATAAGGTTGTGTACACCCCTATAGCCATGGTATGATCTGATGGTTGTCATTGGAAGAGTATTGGATTGGCGTCTATATCACGTTATCGAAATCTTACTACATTGAATCACTAAAGGTCGACCTCTAGTGATTGATGTAGCAAAACATCGAATAACACTTAAAAAAAACAAACAAAAATAAAAACTAACTAGCGTAGGCAGGCGGGAAAGCCCCCCCTAGCACCCCCACTTAAATATTCCAACTCCGAGACCGTACTACATTGAGGTAAATGGAAATCTCCCCCTATGGAGATTTCCGTTTACCTGCATGATGTTCTGCGCTTTCAATGTTGTGGTGCTGACAATATCAGCTTCGATATTGTCGGCATTTGACATTGTGAACTAGACCCTTGGATTTGTCATACATGGTCTGCTGATGTTGAGAACTGTGAATCAGACATCAGGCATTCACAAATGACATCTGTCCACATATCATCCCAGGTATGTGTTGCTGGAAAACATAGGGGCTGTGAGCATTAAAGCTGACATAACCAACACAGTAGTACACATTCAGCAATGGGCTGTATACCTGTGAGGTGTGGTGTGCAGTACATGGCAGGGTGCAGAACAGGTGCACAGCAATACTGTGTACATGGGTGCAGTGGTATCCAGGGGAAGGGGCTTCAACTGGTGACACAGCACATGCATCACACACATGTATACTGTTGCTAGCATGGATTGACTATAGCTGCACTGCATGCTGTTGGGCACCATATGTTATGCATGTTGACAGAGGGGTAATAGGAGAACTGTGTGTACTATCCTTGTGCAACCTCACCTGTATGTGTGTGTGTGTGTGTGTGTGTGTGTGTGTGTGTGTGTGTGTGTGTATCCCCTGGTGGGTAGTTTGTCTGTAGGGTCACTCTGGTGACTCTGCTGGGAGATTGATGCATGTAGGATGCGTGTGTGTTTGTGTGGCTGGCCATGTATGCACATGTGTGATTGTGGGGTGTTCATACAACAATACCTCCCTCTGGGATCATGCAGTACATGGACATGGACTGCCACATTACACACCAGGAATACTTGTCATGTGTGTAATCACAGGACAGCTGATAGTACAATACGGTCTGTAGCATGGAACAGGCATTGAGAGGGGAGGTAGACACCAGGTACACCCTTAATATCTCATTTAGGAGAGAGATCACCTACAACCCACATATGCAGCACTACAGATGCATTGGGGAAGTACTAGTTAACACCAAGGAGTGTATCCAAATATTACAGTTGTCACATGATAGGCTGATTGAGTAGCATATCTGGTATGTACTGAGCATTGCATACACATGACGCACCAGTGCATGATATTATGGATAGAACGTAGTAGCTCACACATATAGGGGCCATGCTCATGATGTCTGGACATACACAGGGTGAACACCGAATGACAGCAGTGAGGCCATCTAAAATCACTACACACAAGTCAGGCAGGTAATGTAGTAACATGTCTTGTGTTGTGATCACTTGTGTAGGCATTTAGAGGACTGATATGTTAATGAGTGGTATCAGTGTATGTATGTTACCAAGTGTGATGCAGGATGGGGTACACATGGACATATACTTGGAACTATCTGTAAAGTCACGGACAGGTAGGTATTACAGTGGTGTATGTGTGTGTGTGTGTGTGTGTGTGTGTGTGTGTGTGTGTGTGTGTGTGTGTGTGTGTGTGTGTGTGTATACTGTTAGGCAATGCTGTACAGGTTTTAAAGTGCATTTATTGTTTTCCCCCACAGGTGGCAAGGTGGGTCAAGGTCCCTCCTGCATGCAATCTGATACTGGTGTTCATACAGATACCAAAGATTATGATAATACTGTTGAGGCACAGGTGGGGTTGTCAGGGGCCGACACTGCACCATCATTTGACATCCCCCTTTTAGCCACCCCAACCCCGCACACAGTTTCAGTGCCTATACATACTCCATCACCAGTGGCCATAGCGGAGGGACAGCTGGCATTTGGTGGCAGTGCACAGGAAAGTGTGGTAACCATGCCTAATGTGTCTGTTTGCAGCAGGCATAGCTGGATGTCTGGTAGGAAACCGCATAGGCAGATGTCCCAGGGTGCTCGTGGTAGGGCTGCTGGACATCATGCTCCTGGCAGAGGTGACATAGCTGGTACCAGCAGGTGCATGTTTCAGGCTGTCATGGTGGCGCAGGCACATATGGAACATTACACCAGAGAGGGCCTGAGATTGCAGAGGGTTGCTCTCACATCTGTAAGCGACAACATCCGTGAACTGTCTGGTGCCATCCGTGCTTATACCGAGCTCATGGATAGACAGCATGGTGAGATGATGGCCTTCATTGCCTGTGGTATGTCCATGCTTAAACTTGTGGGGGGGTGCGGTGATGGCTGTGTGGATGTAGGCCAGCAACACCAACAGTTGGCAGTCAACATGGACATACTAGGACACCAAGGGGCTCCTGTAATGGCAGTACCAGCCCCGGCAGTGCTGTCCACACCACACCACAGCAGGCCACATGCACATGGTCCTGGCCAGTCCCAGGAGGGACCTGGTACAAGCAGACGTTTGTCATCAGCAGGTGAGAGTAACACATCGAGGCCTGTACCTGGATGTGCCCATGGAACCCCTGGCAGGCACAGTCCATGTGTCCGTGGCCAGAGACAGTGAACTGCACATTGTGTGTCCAATGTGTTACAGGTAGGTTGCACACAGCACATGCAAAACTGGCCTGGATTGTGGTATCAGTTACCTGTATGGTTGATGGTGACAGTGGTAAGCATAAAGTGGTACATGGGAAATATACCGGGTGTACCTTGGTGTAATGACAGTTTACACAGCACCCACATCCCCCAGTGGATATTGAAATCCATGATGACACTCTGCCATATCCACCATCACACATTGGCCATGACTGCGATACAACCCATAGTATACCCCAACCGTGGTACTACAGGGATATGCATCTAATGCACATGCCACACGTGTAGTAGGGTGTTGCATTGTCATACCTCACCTATGGGCAGCAGCAATACTATATTTACTACTGTGTGGCAGTGGGTATTGTAATAAGAGTATGTGGCCTCGGAATGCTGTACCCTACAGATATATGGGCATGCACACATACACTTGCCAGAACACAATGGGTATCCCATGCCTATCAACCCATTTGTACAACACTGTTGTGCTGGTACTGCAAGGCTAGTGTAGCCGGTATGGAGAGGAGCTTAACAGAGTACATGCAATGTCCCATACAGCAGCAGCCACAACTGACTATGGCAATGGGTGTTGCAGTGGTTGTGAAGGCCATCATGGAATTCCCAAGTACAGGTGTGCTAACACACAGACACTGCTATACTTAGTCATGCACACATACACATGTGTCAGTATAGGGGTGCAATGCTGCAGGTGGTCATAGCTGTGTACCTAGCTATTGTCCAAGGAGAGATGGGTTGTGTAGGGGCTGTGTGTACAGTGGTATCCTGCCACCTGCCATGTGGCAGCAGGCAATCTGTCGACAGACACTACTGTGGTGGCCCTCAAGGTGAGAATGACATGCATCAGCCAATACTCCATCTGCTTCCTGCACATGGCCACTGAGGTGATCAAGTTGACATGTATGCATCATGCATTATAACACATGGTTAGTGTCTGTGATGGAGACCTGTACCCAAGCATGTTCTGTTGAATGTGGTAGTGTAGTGGAGGTACCCATGGCATGTGGTGCGTACAGGGTGTCATCTCCTATATGTGCCATTTCTTACACAGCTGGGCAGACTTGTCAGTGTCAATAAAGCTTAGGTTGCCTGTACATAATCCAGCTGGATACCTGCCATCTGCACATCTGTACAGGGACTGACAGTCGTCAGCTTGGCAAGTAGCTATGCGGTGGGATGAGATTATTGACAGATAGATGTTTGACAACAATATGTATGCCATGACTACATGTCAGAAGCCCTCACTAACATGTGCTATACAGACGGTATTATACAGTTACATTCTACATTTCAGATCATTCCCCAGTAGGGGTTATATACTGTGACACAGCTCACACACCAGGGATACAACAGGGAGGCCTCAAAGTACAGCTTTGCCTGCAGGTGTGCCTGTTGTCAGCACTGCATTTAGCACTCTGCTCTTGCCTGGGTAAGCACTGTCAACAGTAGTACCACCATGATACACTACATACCAGTGTGACAGCACATACCCTGGGCTACTACACTTGTATGTAACACATTTACATGGATGACAGTGCTGTACAGGCCTCATATGCATCTGTGTCCCACACATGACTCTGACACCCCTTGCTACTGTAGTGACAGCACATAGGTGCATGTATTGTACATGGCATTACATACACTTATTACAGATGTCATTACCCTGCTATGTCATCAGACTGGGTGGTGTGAACTGGTTACCAGGGTTAAGCCATGCTTAGAATGTATCAATATTGCTGCAATATAACAGCTGAGCTGATTTGCGCACTGGTAAGTGAATCCGACACTGTCTAAGTGCCTGTATGTTTACCCATAGTTTAGCACCACTTAGCTTTGCGCAAACCCGTGCAAACCCACTTAAAGCTGCTCAGAACTGCCTTAACCACTCTGTATCCGACAGCCCTTGTCCTGCCCAGCAACAAAATGAACAGCCCTTGCAGGTCTTGAATCCAGGGCCCTGTATACTATAGTCACAACACTTAAACAGTATGCCATGACCACTGTGAAGACAACTGGTATTTTATCAATATATCTGTCAATACAGATATTGAGTAGTATTGAACAATTGCCTTTACTTCCACAATTGTGCAGTACTTGATATGACTGCTGCATCACATATGTTGTTTTATCATAATGTACACATAGCAGATACATACAGTGAGATACATCTGGGAGGGTATACACAAACATGAGGTTTACACATGACAGGAATATGAATATATACATATAATAGGTCGATATATGTCTACATGTACATACACATGTATACTCATACATATGTTTGTATACACATCTGTATAGTGCAACATATATATGGCCATGTGTACATCTCTTCGTATGTACATGTTTATATATATATATATATATATATATATATGCACATCCTATGTTTACAGATATGCCTATTTATGTGAATATATATGTAGATATATATAACTATATGTGCATACATATCTTTTCTGATTACTGTCAATATATATGTAGATATCCATACGTATATGTGCATATGTATCTCTATCTGTATATGTGTAGACATATTGCTCTGTATATGTATATATCTAAGTGTTTATATGTATATATGTATATATATATATATATATATATATATATATATATATATGTACATATACATATCCATCTATGTATGTCAATATGTATATGTGTATATATCTATATAGATATATTAATAATTATATATACATATATGTTCACCGTATGTCCTGAACATGGAGTTGAGCCCTACCTCAGCCCCAATAGTTCCAACCTCTTAGTGCAAGGGGATGTCAGGTATGTATTGTAGGTATATTTGTAGACTATTGCTACTGTAATATGGTTTGTCTTCACAGACATGTTGCGTGTGGGAGGTTACATCTGCTTTTAACATGTGCACCGTTGGCTACTGATAGACATCCTAAGGACATCATAGTACAGTACCACTGCTAGCACAGTAATGATCCTGTGGACTACAGCAGAGATATGGCCAATATATGTGGGCAGTCTGACACACTCTGGTCAGTCCAGAGGTATACACAGAACCCCTTAGTGCAAGACATGTGGACCAAGCCTGACAATGTGGATGTTAACTGCTATGTAGATGGGTATATCACGTAAATAGTGGTATACATTTGCCCTCATAGGTTATGAATTCACACACCCCTGTCTGTCCTGACACATAACTGCTGGTACAGAGGTGCTAGAGCCACATTCAACTCACTAGTTAGTGACATACATCTGTACAGCATACCACTGCTTTTTCTGACATACATGACTGTTATGGTGGCCCAGCAGCAGTACATCTGGCAAGTATCTGGACATAGCTCACTGAGTAAGTACACTAAGCTGCTAGGCATGTAACAAAGCACTGTGCAGGCTACAGGCAGACTGCCACAACACTGGCCTGCATTTCCTATGGGGGAATACACATGTACCTGCATATATAACAGGCTCTACAAGCATGTCACAGCACAGAGTAACAGACACCTGTGTGAAACTGCATAACCACAACCAATGTGAACACAGCCACAGCCACATATGGTAAGCTAGCATAATATTACAGTATATGGACTATCTGATCAACACCATTCTATGTGCCACTCACACACTAACCCTACATATACTGGGCCACTACAATGTGTGGTCCGATGACTGTCTGTGGTATGGGATGTGTGTATTTGGCCCTACAAACATGTAAGCCGATAGGGTAACATACAGTGGAGCAGCATGTAACATCAGCTAGAACAGGACCAAGAACAATGACATCTACCAC